>NC_068939.1:2959881-3004881 GCF_016801865.2 Culex pipiens pallens
GTCCCATCACTCAAATATCGGACTAACATTCCCATCCACTTCCCCGTGTCTTACCACTGGTCGTGGCCGGCGTCGGTATTGATCAGCATGATAGGGACCTTTGAAAATTGCGAAGGGGTGATGATTGGTTCCTACTTTTCATCTGTGGTCCACGGAGCAATTTTTGGGGGTCCTGGTCAATAACGAAGTAGCAGCTACGGGTAGACACCAATGCTTGTTTTTGTTTTTGTTTTTGTTTTTGTTTTTGTTTTTGTTTTTGTTTTTGTTTTTGTTTTTGTTTTTGTTTTTGTTTTTGTTTTTGTTTTTGTTTTTGTTTTTGTTTTTGTTTTTGTTTTTGTTTTTGTTTTTGTTTTTGTTTTTGTTTTTGTTTTTGTTTTTGTTTTTGTTTTTGTTTTTGTTTTTGTTTTTGTTTTTGTTTTTGTTTTTGTTTTTGTTTTTGTTTTTGTTTTTGTTTTTGTTTTTGTTTTTGTTTTTGTTTTTGTTTTTGTTTTTGTTTTTGTTTTTGTTTTTGTTTTTGTTTTTGTTTTTGTTTTTGTTTTTGTTTTTGTTTTTGTTTTTGTTTTTGTTTTTGTTTTTGTTTTTGTTTTTGTTTTTGTTTTTGTTTTTGTTTTTGTTTTTGTTTTTGTTTTTGTTTTTGTTTTTGTTTTTGTTTTTGTTTTTGTTTTTGTTTTTGTTTTTGTTTTTGTTTTTGTTTTTGTTTTTGTTTTTGTTTTTGTTTTTGTTTTTGTTTTTGTTTTTGTTTTTGTTTTTGTTTTTGTTTTTGTTTTTGTTTTTGTTTTTGTTTTTGTTTTTTGTTTTTGTTTTTGTTTTTGTTTTTGTTTTTGTTTTTGTTTTTGTTTTTGTTTTTGTTTTTGTTTTTGTTTTTGTTTTTGTTTTTGTTTTTGTTTTTGTTTTTGTTTTTGTTTTTGTTTTTGTTTTTGTTTTTGTTTTTGTTTTTGTTTTTGTTTTTGTTTTTGTTTTTGTTTTTGTTTTTGTTTTTGTTTTTGTTTTTGTTTTTGTTTTTGTTTTTGTTTTTGTTTTTGTTTTTGTTTTTGTTTTTGTTTTTGTTTTTGTTTTTGTTTTTGTTTTTGTTTTTGTTTTTGTTTTTGTTTTTGTTTTTGTTTTTGTTTTTGTTTTTGTTTTTGTTTTTGTTTTTGTTTTTGTTTTTGTTTTTGTTTTTGTTTTTGTTTTTGTTTTTGTTTTTGTTTTTGTTTTTGTTTTTGTTTTTGTTTTTGTTTTTGTTTTTGTTTTTGTTTTTGTTTTTGTTTTTGTTTTTGTTTTTGTTTTTGTTTTTGTTTTTGTTTTTGTTTTTGTTTTTGTTTTTGTTTTTGTTTTTGTTTTTGTTTTTGTTTTTGTTTTTGTTTTTGTTTTTGTTTTTGTTTTTGTTTTTGTTTTTGTTTTTGTTTTTGTTTTTGTTTTTGTTTTTGTTTTTGTTTTTGTTTTTGTTTTTGTTTTTGTTTTTGTTTTTGTTTTGTTTTTGTTTTTGTTTTTTGTTTTTGTTTTTGTTTTTGTTTTTGTTTTTGTTTTTGTTTTTGTTTTTGTTTTTGTTTTTGTTTTTGTTTTTGTTTTTGTTTTTGTTTTTGTTTTTGTTTTTGTTTTTGTTTTTGTTTTTGTTTTTGTTTTTGTTTTTGTTTTTGTTTTTGTTTTTGTTTTTGTTTTTGTTTTTGTTTTTGTTTTTGTTTTTGTTTTTGTTTTTGTTTTTGTTTTTGTTTTTGTTTTTGTTTTTGTTTTTGTTTTTGTTTTTGTTTTTGTTTTTGTTTTTGTTTTTGTTTTTGTTTTTGTTTTTGTTTTTGTTTTTGTTTTTGTTTTTGTTTTTGTTTTTGTTTTTGTTTTTGTTTAACGTGAATATATGGAATCAAACAATTGTTTGAATGATACAAATCAGATTGACAAAGAAGGGTCGAGAACTAGTACAACAACAATCATATACCACCTGTCTAAAAGGCTCGGTACACGGACGCCTTTTGATTTTTTCATAAATAACTTACTTCATGATATTATTAAATCGATTCGTTATCAGCAAAATACCGCTTATTTCGACTCAATTAAAATTAATGTTAAAATGTACCGGATGGTTTACAATCATGTCCAACTAAACCCCGAAACCGTTTAGCTATAAACTAGAGTACCAATTTAGCGTTACAATGTCTGATGCCTATCGACGCGTTAAATTCACGGAAATTAAATTTACGACTGCACGACCTCCCACGATGATCGCCACCATGAACCACGGGGTGAAACCAGGGAGTGAATTTGTTTCATCTAATGTCGAGGTTAATTTACAGCTAGATCGAAAGTAAATTTATGGCCATCGCATTTGTCCCCAGCCGCTACTACCGGGAACTTGGGCGGCCGGCACCATGTCGGACACGGATTTAACAACAGTCCCACACAGCCCTCCATCAAATTTCCCAATCAACAGGTTGTCTCCGGCTGTGGCTTCTGGTTGTGATCCGGCAAAGGGCAGACCACGTGAAGCTTTGAAGTGGGTGGCCAGCTGGAAGGCAGGGAGGCAATCAGATTTCAAATCACTAGTACAAATTATTGCCTGTTTCCGACGAATCGAGTACCGGCGATTAACTACGTTGGTCCTGGATGGGCACCGGCCAGTGAGACTAGTGACACGCATCGTTCAAAGGACATTCGCACAGAATGATTTATTGTTGCATGGAATAAGTTGCGTCAGGTTGTATAACTGGACGTTGATACGTTAAGGTTACTAATGGCATAGTGATTTCGATCATTAAATAAGCTTATTTGACGCTGATTCTGGTCAGTTTGAAATGTTGCATCGACATTCGAATTCGTAGAAGAATCGCGCTGCGTGCCAAATTCTGTGAAGTTATTATTACGAAAATCCTGCAATAAATTTTCAATATGGCACGTTCCAGGAACCTCTGCTAGAACATTGCTGCGTTGGGACTGGAAAGATGGAACCGGTTCGGGATTGGAGGTGGAATTAAGGGGACCAAGTAGGTATAAAATAATTTATAGCGTAATAAATACTTACCGACGTTAATGGGTTTCAAATGGACACTTTAATGGTCAGTGCTGGTTAGTTCACACCGCTGCTGGAGAAGGTACATGAGCCATGTGCGGCTTTAATTGAATTAGATTGGGGTAGGCTTGAAAAAATCACGAGACGAAATTCTAAAATTCTGTCACGTAGAGTCTGAAAACAACGGATAGACTCTTTTACTACAAGTTTTCATGACAATCGTTGAATATTATGGCATAGAATTTCAGGTTGATCATCAGTTTTATCACGTTGCTTCGTTACTAGAAGATTACTTGATATATGAATTCTTGAAGAATGTTGAAGATTGTTAAAAGCAGTAACAGTGCCACAGGATTACGTATGATGATGGCTCTAATGAAACCATATACAAAGGTAACCGACAATGAAACCCACTCACTTTTATCGCCCAAAACTTTAAATTGGAAAAGTGTTGGACTATTATTTGCTCTTCCGAGAAAGTACCGACTTTGCATTTCTGGTTCAAGCTAGGAACGATTGCTCAGTGGATTATGGTTCCTGGTACTCAGACACTCTTAATTGAAAGGTCTTAGTGGAAACAATTAGCGACCACTCACTTGAAAGTTTGTAGACAGATTACGTATCATTTTGGCGTTGCTTTCGTTGCAGATTAAGTGCGTCTTTTTGGGAAATCATTTAAATTATTCATCGAAATCCATTATCGAAGACCGTCCCTCGTAGGTTTCCACTGCGACGAATCCGTCGTAGGTTGACGAGAGCCGCCTTTTCGAAAGTCGAGCCCACCTCGTTTGGGCCGTGTGCGGATTGCGACTTTGGGACATGGAAAACCTATTACATTTCGCACTAAATTAACCGTGACGACAGTGGGCCCGGGAAGTGAGATAGATGGGCATCATTACCTGTTTCGATCGAACATAAATTTCCGGCTCATAATTAATGCAGCATCGGAGTGCTCTCAGCACAACGTCACCGGTTGTACGCGAATGTGTGTTTGTGTTTGTATTTGTTTGTTTGTACATCACAAACCACCCCCTACATTACATGGGCGACTTACCAAGGGTGGAGTGACTTGAATGACGGCTCCTGCGAAAAAATCTTCCCACTAGTCGTAAGCCTCCCACGCTTTATCAACTTTGTTGGACTCGATTTGCAGACTTCTGTAGGTGGACACATTGAGTCTTGAAAGTTTTATCCTAGCCTTCGATGCAAATTAAATCTTTTTTGAGAAAAACTAAGTCAGAACCCCAATAGTCCCAAAATGTCTGCACCCAAAGTTTGTGAGTGAGCCCAATCAAACCCAAGCCACAAACGAGATATTGATACACGTATTTTGTTTCAATAATTCGGTTTGAGTTGTGGGCGAGCGAGCTCCCTGTGTCTCTACACCTAATGAATACGAAATTAGTTCAGATGCCGGTGGACTCATGCATGGAGAGGAACGACCGGTCCACAGCTGGACCAAAAACCGTCACCAGAGAGATGACCGGTTTTGAGCATGGCGGCAAGAGGTCACACATCGACGTCGTCGTGCTATCTTGTCGCACCCGCCATTTTGACGTTCCGAGAAAAACGCGTTTTAATGTTTGACCTTGAATATTCAAAAACGAGAGCACGCAATGTAAACAATAACAAACACGTTTTGTTTGGCTTACCATTCTGTGCATTGTCCCGAAGTTTGGTTGAAGTTGGTTGCTGGAGTCCCGAGTTATAATTACAAATGTTTACGGTAGTCTAGCTTGTACGTGCGACAAACGCATCCTGACTTTCCTGGCCTGAAATCCCTTTGGCCTTTTGTCGCACTTACATCAATTTTCATGGAGTGACAAGATAGCACGACAAGATTGAAACTACTTTCATATGTAAAGTGACAAAAATGCACGGAGTTTTTTCGGTTTTTGTTGAATATCTCAGGATTGAAATCGAATTTTGGGGATCTGTGAAGGTCAAAAGGTGAGGCATTGTGAGCTGCACAAAATGGCGTTCTTAACTCAATTTGGCCCAAAATGCACGTACGACAAGTTAGCACGATGGCGACGACATGCTGAGGGTCTCCCAGAACACAGGACAAGCTTAACCGGATTGGATTGAATTATGACACATAGTTTCTGGCGGCAATGATAGCAGATATGAGGCACTGTTAGTGCAGTGTATTATTTAGCTGAGTTTTCGATCGGAATAGACTGAATTGTTATCTTGAATTTTATGAAACGTGTGTCTCATTTTGTTTTCTTAAGTGCAGTTTTTCTACTAATATGGGAAAACTTCTTGATAGTCAAACAAATGCTCACTGTAAAAAAATATGTAAATATGGAAGGTGTCATTATGGAAGGTTGAACGTTACCTCTTTTCGGGTGTAATTTTATCTCAATTTAGACTGAAAAAGTGACTTAACACCAGAAAAGTGGTGAAATTACACATTTTCAGAAGTTAAATTACACATTTTATCAGTCATAAAATATGTACCTCTTCCTGATGTAATATTACCATGATTTTTTTTTTACTGTGCAGTGATCAATCAAATCAACTAGAATTAACTAAAACTAGAATGACTCAAGTTGAAATTTTGAATTGGTGATAAATTGAATATGTATTGCCAGTTAAGTTTCAATTAGTTTTTCCATATAGAGACTTCATGCAATTTTTTTTTTTTTGAGTAGTGCGGTGCCTGTGTGGACACGCAGTCCTGTTTTTTCGTGTTATTTTCCGTCTCTTTTGTGTCGCTGTTCGAGTGCATGGGGTGATTGGTCATTATAATTAAATAATGGCATCAGTAGTGCGGTGCCTGTGTGGACGCTCAGTCCTGTTTTTTCGTGTTATTTTCCGTCTCTTTTATGTCGCTGTTCGAGTGCATGGGGTGATTGGTCATTATAATTAAATAATGGCATCAGTAGTGCGGTGCCTGTGTGGACACGCAGTCCTGTTTTTTCGTGTTATTTTCCGTCTCTTTTGTGTCGCTGTTCGAGTGCATGGGGTGATTGGTCATTATAATTAAATAATGGCATCAGTAGTGCGGTGCCTGTGTGGACGCTCAGTCCTGTTTTTTCGTGTTATTTTCCGTCTCTTTTATGTCGCTGTTCGAGTGCATGGGGTGATTGGTCATTATAATTAAATAATGGCATCAGTAGTGCGGTGCCTGTGTGGACACGCAGTCCTGTTTTTTCGTGTTATTTTCCGTCTCTTTTGTGTCGCTGTTCGAGTGCATGGGGTGATTGGTCATTATAATTAAATAATGGCATCAGTAGTGCGGTGCCTGTGTGGACGCTCAGTCCTGTTTTTTCGTGTTATTTTCCGTCTCTTTTGTGTCGCTGTTCGAGTGCATGGGGTGATTGGTCATTATAATTAAATAATGGCATCAGTAGTGCGGTGCCTGTGTGGACGCTCAGTCCTGTTTTTTCGTGTTATTTTCCGTCTCTTTTGTGTCGCTGTTCGAGTGCATGGGGTGATTGGTCATTATAATTAAATAATGGCATCAGTAGTGCGGTGCCTGTGTGGACGCTCAGTCCTGTTTTTTCGTGTTATTTTCCGTCTCTTTTATGTCGCTGTTCGAGTGCATGGGGTGATTGGTCATTATAATTAAATAATGGCATCAGTAGTGCGGTGCCTGTGTGGACACGCAGTCCTGTTTTTTCGTGTTATTTTCCGTCTCTTTTGTGTCGCTGTTCGAGTGCATGGGGTGATTGGTCATTATAATTAAATAATGGCATCAGTAGTGCGGTGCCTGTGTGGACGCTCAGTCCTGTTTTTTCGTGTTATTTTCCGTCTCTTTTATGTCGCTGTTCGAGTGCATGGGGTGATTGGTCATTATAATTAAATAATGGCATCAGTAGTGCGGTGCCTGTGTGGACACGCAGTCCTGTTTTTTCGTGTTATTTTCCGTCTCTTTTGTGTCGCTGTTCGAGTGCATGGGGTGATTGGTCATTATAATTAAATAATGGCATCAGTAGTGCGGTGCCTGTGTGGACGCTCAGTCCTGTTTTTTCGTGTTATTTTCCGTCTCTTTTGTGTCGCTGTTCGAGTGCATGGGGTGATTGGTCATTATAATTAAATAATGGCATCAGTAGTGCGGTGCCTGTGTGGACGCTCAGTCCTGTTTTTTCGTGTTATTTTCCGTCTCTTTTATGTCGCTGTTCGAGTGCATGGGGTGATTGGTCATTATAATTAAATAATGGCATCAGTAGTGCGGTGCCTGTGTGGACGCTCAGTCCTGTTTTTTCGTGTTATTTTCCGTCTCTTTTGTGTCGCTGTTCGAGTGCATGGGGTGATTGGTCATTATAATTAAATAATGGCATCAGTAGTGCGGTGCCTGTGTGGACGCTCAGTCCTGTTTTTTCGTGTTATTTTCCGTCTCTTTTGTGTCGCTGTTCGAGTGCATGGGGTGATTGGTCATTATAATTAAATAATGGCATCAGTAGTGCGGTGCCTGTGTGGACGCTCAGTCCTGTTTTTTCGTGTTATTTTCCGTCTCTTTTGTGTCGCTGTTCGAGTGCATGGGGTGATTGGTCATTATAATTAAATAATGGCATCAGTAGTGCGGTGCCTGTGTGGACGCTCAGTCCTGTTTTTTCGTGTTATTTTCCGTCTCTTTTATGTCGCTGTTCGAGTGCATGGGGTGATTGGTCATTATAATTAAATAATGGCATCAGTAGTGCGGTGCCTGTGTGGACGCTCAGTCCTGTTTTTTCGTGTTATTTTCCGTCTCTTTTGTGTCGCTGTTCGAGTGCATGGGGTGATTGGTCATTATAATTAAATAATGGCATCAGTAGTGCGGTGCCTGTGTGGACGCTCAGTCCTGTTTTTTCGTGTTATTTTCCGTCTCTTTTGTGTCGCTGTTTGTGTGCATGGGGTGATTGGTCTTCTTCTTCTTCTTTTTTCTTTATTTTTAGTTCGCGCGTTCGTTGGCCAATGAGTTTATTTTTGTTCTCTTTACATAGTTTTCGATAGAAACGATCCGAATTCTTTTTTTTTTTCGAGACAAGCAAGTCGTATTGCTGGATTAAGTCCTTTCTATATCATCGATGATCGGAAGGCACGCCGACGAATATGTTTTAAGGCTTATGATATAAAATCATTTTAATGAATAAAGCCCTTCTTACATCACCGTTGATCGGAAGGCACGCCGACGAAGAATTTCTGGAGGATCGCGGTCGAATTAATACTATATTTAAAATTCTAGATAGCTATCTTTCGGATTCGATTGTGAGTAGCGGGACTTCGCGGTTACTATGCAACGTATTTTTTGGAGTCTTTTTATATTTTAAATTTATAAGTCCTTCTTTTATCATCGTTGATAGGAAGGCACGCCGCCGGTTAAGTTCGTTTAAGTTATTGTTTTAATTTCATTACAATCGGTTACGTGGTGTCCTGTTTTCTTTTCGTTTATATTCGTTGATCGTAATAATTTATTCCAACTGGCAGCTTTAGTATTAACTCGTCTTCTATTTTTGACATTTGCTCGCGATATCTTAATTGTACCAACAGTAAAAATATACTGATAAGTCCAGCCCATAGCACTACCGCTCGGTTGGCACGCGTTCGATTAAAACAAACTTTTTAAATAATCAATTATTTATCTTTCCGCAGCCGGCTGCCTAAGATTTAAAATTTCAACCGATAAACAAAATGCTCATGGTCACATCACTGCCACTCGTGAATCCTGACCTCATACCCATCTACTAACCCCCTCAAAACTCATGTGATACTTTGTCGGAGAAGCAGTCGATTGGGCGGTCTCTATCACTCAAGTATCGGACTAACATTCCCATCCACTTCCCCGTGACCCTACCACTGGTCGTGGCCGGCGCCGGTATTGATCAGCATGATAGGGGCCTTTGAGAAGTTGCGAAGCGAGGAAAGATAGCACCCACTTATCTTCCACGGCTCGTGGATGTAACTTCTGGAGGTCCTGGTCAATAACGGAGTAGCAACTGCGGGTGGGCACCTATGCTTATGCTTATGCTTATAGAGACTTCATGCAATTTTTCGGAATGTATATCCAAATATTCATTATTTGATAAAAAAAATGGATTTTTAGAAGAAATTTAAACAAAACTCATATAAAATTTTAAAATCATTATACACAGTAAAATAAATCAATGTAATAAATCTGGGAAGGGGAACATGTTTTTTTTTCAGAAAAATAGTGTGTAATTTTACCACTTTTCTGGTGTAATTTCACATTTTCAGTCTAAATTAAGGTAAAATTACATAAAAAAGCAGTAATATTCAACTTTCTAAAATTACACCGTCCAAATTTTCACAATTTTTAACTGTGTAGATGTTAAGTCAAATTTGCAATTGGAAATGTTTTTACATTGTTTTTATCAAGTGCACCATTTTTAGGTTAAAAAGCATCTGAAAATTCAAATTTTTCTGAATTTTTTAAAATACTCCACCGTTATCAGGGGTGACATTGGGTTTGGGGGTGAGGGGGTATTATGCGAGATATCACATCTACAGGATACTAGCAGCCTGATGAAAATTGATAATGTTACTAAAATAGAAAAAAATGCAAAAAGACAAGAATATAAATATGTGGTTGTTTCTTACACAACATAATGCCCCGAGCAGACGAAAATAACGTGGGAATAAAAATTTTTGATTTTTGAAAAAACTATGCCAATAACATTTTATGTTATTTATAACAAGATTTGTTATTCGACGTTATGATTTTTTTTGTTATTGGATTGTTATTGTAATAACAGACTTATAACATTTTTTGTAATTCTTCGAACAAATCTTTCTTATTATTTTTTGTTATTTTAACAACTAATCCGATCATCCCAATAACAGTTGGAGGTACTCTTCCATAACAAAAAATGTTATTCCAAAGTTTTTATGGCTGTCAACCAATATCAGACCAATAACAAATTTTGTTATGATAACATAAACTGTTATTAAACTCTTATGCAAAAATGGATTATTCAAGAAGATTTCATAACACTTTCAGTTATTTTAACAATATTTGTTATTGAAATGGCATGAATTTTGTTATTACCGTCTGCCCGGGGCCCAATGAATATAAAAAAATTGCTCCTCATGCAAAATACAGATTAGTTTTCGAACAAGAAACATAATCTGTTATTAACTTGGTATATTTTAACAAAAAAATATAAGAAATTGGCGGCTTATTTTACTCGCAAAATTGTATTAAATCTTGTATGGAACGTTATTTAGACTGTATATTGGAGAGTTTATATCTTAGAATACATTTTTTTATTGGCAGTGGGTTAGGATTTTTAAATCTAAGATGGCGGCCAAAATGGCGGTGATGAAATATTAAGAAAATGCCTTAGGATATTTAATAGGTAATCAGTAAGAGAATATTAAATTACAATTAGATTTTTTTTGTTCGTGATTCAAAGTCTCATAACTGCAAACCTTCAGAAAATCGAAAGTGAGATATTCAATACTGGATTGAGTTTTGAAAATATTCAAAAATGCATAATTTGTTACGACGCAAAATGTTAATAGATTCACACTAAGGATGTTTTTAAAATGAGTAATGCACACTGAAATTTCTTATAATTTAAAAATTCATACAACATTTTGCGTTGTTTTATACCCATATCGATATTTGTTAAAAAAATAAATAAAAAAAATATAATGTGTACTAAACTGAGTTTTTTTTTATTTTAATGTTCTGAAAATCTTTTTAAAGAAAAATGCATTGATTGATATTAATATGTTTTGAAAATTTTAGTATCTTTCAAAAATACGATATTTTGTATAAAATTATGTGAAAAGTTAAGTACTTGAAAATCCTGCGTATTGAAAATCGGTACAATATTATGATAAATTTAACACCCATTATGCTGTTGCATCCTAAGAAACGATTTGAAAATCAAGGGACAAATAAAAGTTTTTTTTGTCTTTCTTACAAAAGAAAGGTTTGCTATTGGAAAAACGCTTTTCTCAGAAAACCTAAAAAATCGTGCACAGCGGGGAATCGTCCCAGAAAAAATCCTATTACTAATTTGATGATTTTGATGCGCTCTTTCGATTGAATTTTGGCCCGAAACCCGGAACTCAAAGCCTGATTTTTGAGAGGTTTTTTTTCTGAAATACTTTTGCGATTTCTGTATCCGCTCTTAAAAATGTGTGCCTTCCATCCATGATATTTTTAGAGCTATTTTTTGGACCATTTTACATGTAACACTATTAAATAAAAAGAATTCAGTTCGCTCTTTCAACTCTGGTGATATTAAATCGGGTTTTTTTAATTCAAAATAATTTTTAGAATATACAGCTCTATACAATTTATAGTGCTAACTCTTGGTTGTATAATCATCGTTAACATAATTGAGTAAATTCAAATATATTTTGAGTGTTTGTGAATTTTCGTGGTACAGAACCGCGACAAGTTTTTTTTCCGCAAACAAAACAAAATTTTATAACAACTGTACAGCAGTATAATGTATTTTCCATGACTTTTTGAATTGAAGTGTTGAAATTCTGGCTTGTTATAAAAAATTGCATATATATATTCTTTGATATTTTTTTTCAATAAAGACATGGAATGGACTAATATATACTTAAACCGGTGAAACCTTGATTACAGAACTCTGATTTAAATAATTTTCTTCAAAAACCTTGCAATTAAATTCTACTGTTCTACAATAAAGCCAAAAATATATTTTTTCAATTCTTCCGTTTTGCTTTCTCAATCTCAGAACATCCCTCCCAACTGACCGTAAACTCATCAAATCCAAGCCACTCGACGACAAGATTTTTGAAGATAAACTCAATTACTGCCCAAGTTTCCGACCAACTAATTTGTAATGAAATTTCATATTAATGCAACCTCATTAGGAATTCGGTCCACATTCTGGTGTATCCAACTCCCTAGGTGGGAAGGGAAATGGCCTCGCCAAGTGGCAGCTGGAGCCCGTTCTTGCTCTTTTTTTGTTTGCTCTAGCAAGGTCCCAAGGCCACTCGACTCGAATCTTTCAGCGTCGGAGTAGGATAGTCGTACCCGGTGTCTGTTTATGATTCTCTCCACGACCTGCGCGCGGCTGGCCTTCCCTCAAAAGGGTCGAACCACTTACACACCTGCCTGACTGCCTGCTTGGGGGATTGGTGGGGTGGTCTAATTGGTTGCGAAGACCTTTCCTGGGGTTGACGATCCCCCATCCCTCCTGGGTTAAAGCTCTTTAGACATTTTTTTCTCAAGGCGGGTGGCGACAGCAGGCCTATCCAGCTGTGATTCTCCAAAGCTCTCAGTTTTTACTTGTAATTTGTAAATAGTAATTGTAAACCTTAAACGTCTGAGAAGTTAAGTAATTTGCGTTCAAACCTAGCAAAGTAATTCGGCTAGTGAAATAATCATCAGATTTTCAAGTCAGTACGTTCCGGCAACATATCACCACCCATTTCAAGCCCTCCCGAGGTGTACGATGTCAAAAGTTTACCACTTAATTTGAAACCACTTTGGCACGTCACCAGGTGGTGTCACCGAGGACCATCGCAAGCAGGAATTTCTGGCCCATCGGCGGCAAAGTGGTGCCGTGTGTAATAACCTTTAATTATTATTCCACATGAGTAAAGTCGGGCTTGCCCTTCTCAGTTTCAGGAAGTGTAACGCACCACGTGGACCCTTCTTAAGTGGGTGGCGGCGGAGAGGAGGGGATGACCCTATAAAAGAAACATTTTACGGCGCCGGAAAATGAGGTGATTGCGAGGTCTCTATCTTTTCTAATGACCGTGGCCGTGGTGGCCGCCACGATGGTGTCCCCGAGGGGGTTGTGGCGAGGGGTGGTGCGTGGGTGTGTGAACCGGTATGTAAATTTTCCGCGTGGCGACAGACGGTGGAACTTTGGCAGTGGCCCTAACAAGATGTAAAATTAAATTGTAGTGCTAAAAAGTTAAATTGGAACTGCTTGGCACGCCGTTGGCTCTTAAGTTACCCCACTAACTACCGCTTTGAATGGGCTAATTTTGTGCCCTTTTGGCAGCGTCAACCGTGGGGGAGAAATTAATTAACACCTTTTTTGTCTTAGAATGGTAGTTTGTGGAATGAAGAAAAGTTTGATGCTTGTTTATTTGAAACACTTTTTAATAGAAACTATTGTACACTTAGTTATTAAGCACCGCCAGCAAGTGAAACAAATGGGCTTAGCAGTGATTGATTATTTTATTTTGGAGCAATTATATCCATAAAAGAGTTAGAAAATTCTAGACAAAATCAGCAATGTTGAAAGGTAGTTGGCCTTATTGTTTTTCAAAGAGAAATGTGAAAAAGTTAGCTGAAGGCTTAGAATTAGCAAAATCTCGTGTTGCTCCAGAGTTGAGCAACTGTCTACGAAATCGGCCGATTTCGACAATTTTTATTTTTTGTATTTTTTTTATTTGACTCAAACTTTGTGGGGGCCTTCCCTATGACCAAAGAAGCTATTTTGTGTCATTGGTTCACCCATACAATTTTGGCAGCTGTCCATTCAAAAATGGTAGCTACATATTCGAAAATCTGTAACTTTTGAATGACTTTTCAGATCAATTTGGTGTCTTCGGCAATGTTGTAGGTATTATTGAGGACTATTGAGAAAAAAATAGGTACACGGAAAAAAAGTTTGCCGATTTTTTTATTAACATTTTTTTTACAAAAACTCAATTTCCCAAAAAAAGTATTTTTTGATTTTCGAGATTTTTCGATATATTTTAGGGGACAAAAACCCGCAACTTTTGAGCCATAGAAAAACATGGTCAAAAAAGCTGCCGCCGAGTTATCAATTTTTGAAAAAATAGTGATTTTTGGAAAAAACGAAATTTTATGCAAAAACAAATTTGGCGTCATTTTTAAATGTAAAATTGAATTTCCAATCGAAAAGTACATTACACATTTTTGATAAAAGGCTCTGTTTTCAAGATATAGCCAACGAAAGTTTGATTTTAGCGATATATTTGCAGTTTTTCGATTTTTAAAAATAGTGACCATAATTGACCATTTCATAAAAACTTTTTTTAAGGTTCTGAAAATTTGCTATAAAATTGTAAGGGTTAGTGAAATTTCACGATTTCGCGGACAGCGAGAAATCCGCGAAATTTGGCTTTTTCCCGTGAAATTTTATGTTTGTGGGAAAATGTAACGATTTATCTCAAAATATTTAATAAAATTCAAAAACGAATCAAAATAACTATATGAACTACTGTAGAATTAAGCTAGTGAATACCCTGGTTTAATTACTAACATAGGGTTAGTAATTTTTGACGATTTCGGGAAATTTACCAATTTCTCAAATCCTTTTTTTTAATAACAACAATAACTTAATAAATATTTCATCCAAAAAGACAATTTCATTAAACATTATTAGTTTTCAATTAAAAAGCTTGAATATACATGTTTATTAAGTTGATACGAACCATTTGAAGAAATATTCAGTATTTGAGCTTTTTTAAACTAACTAAATTTAGTAATATTTTCATTCGCTGTATTAAAAATTTTACTACTATTTTATTTTAATGGTTTAGTTTTGGAAGAAACTAAAAAGAATTAAGCTTAAAATAAAATGAAGAGTATTTTTTTTATCTTTGGAACCATATTTTAAAAACATATCAAATTTTCATTTTGGGCCTGTTTAATTTTGAGACTATTTGTTTATTTGGGTGGATTATTCCAGTGAAAGTAAAAAAATATTACTTTTTTCGTTTTCCTTTCTCATTTAGAATAAAAAATTTAAATTTTGTTAAAAATGATAATATTTTTGCAAATTGTTAAATTTAGTTTTTGAAAAGTGAGCTTAAACCCGTTAAAAATTTGTTTAATTGGCTAAATGTCGCAGAAAATTTAATTTTTTTACTCATTTTGACCGCAGAAGATTGTTAAATCTTGCTTTGATATTAAATTCAATAAAATTTAAAAAAATATAACAGAAGCAAATTAGCGCGAACATTTAAGCTTTATTAGTCGAATATTAAAAGAGCAGTTCAGTAAATGAGAATACGCGTGCCCTACATTTTGTTTCAAAATATGTGTAGAGCCCATCCCTAAGCCAGGAGGATTTTTTTTTAAATTAGGTGAATTTTCTTGTGTCGCATTCAAATCAAGTAATTTTTTTTTGTTTACTGAAGAAAAATATATAATGAATGCTTCAGTAGTTTCTGTGATTTTAACATAGGATTTTCAGAGTCATTTGAACATTTTTAAAGTTCTGCGAAATTTGCGTGAAATTTCGTGTTTTGAAATTGTGGTCCCCGTGAAATTTGCAATTTTCAAGCGTAAAAAATCACTAACTACATTCAAGAAAAAATGAATATTAGGATATATTTAATTTATCTAGATTTGTTTAGTTCTTCAACTTTTTTTTCAATTAAGCTGTTTATAACAAATTAGTTTAAAATCAGCCCTTAATTTACTTATTTCACACAAATCCCCAAAAATTGCAGTTATGTCTGGAATTAAATCTTCATTGGTAGGATTCTTTTGTTTGGTTGAAGTGACAATAATATAAAGTCAACGTCGTCGTCCTATCTTGTCTCATCTGCCATTTCAACGTTCCGAGAAAAACGCGTTTTAATGTTTGACCTTGAATAAACAAAAACGAAAGCACGCAATGTAAACAATAACAAAAATTGTCCCGAAGATTGGTTAAAGTTGGTTGCTGGAGTCCCAAGTTATGATTACAAATGTTTACGGTAGTCTAACTTGTACGCGTTCTGACCTGAAATCCCTTTGGTCAGTTGTCACACTTACATAAATTTTCTGGGAGGGACAAGATAGCATGACAATATCGAAACTACTTTCATATGTAAAGTGACAAAAATGCACGGTGTTTTTTTGGATTTCGTTGAATATCTCAGGGTTGAAATCGAATTTTAGGGTTCTGTGAAGGTCAAAAGGTAAGGCATTGTGAGCTGAACAAAATGGCTTCTTAGATAATTGCTCATCAACTAAGAAATTGTCAATAGTATTAGTTAAGGATGGTTCTTATAAAAAATGAGACTATTGCGTGTGTTGAATTTAAATTTCAAAAATGAGCATAATCAACATCTTTGCTCAGCATGTCACTACCAACCTTCAAAAAAAAAAAAAAAAAACAAGAAATAAAAACAAAGTTTTCATCTTGCACCGCTTGACACAAATCAAAGTGACGATAAAAAAGCAAACTTCAGAAACCACAAATCCAACACTTGGAGACACTTGTCCCTCATTGCATGGGACAACAACAGCTGCCGGTTTCGGCCACCCCGGGGACGAACCACCGTTGATGGGGTGGTCATCAAGGACCAAGTTTTCTCGGTTGATAATAACAAAAAGAAGAAAACTTTCTACATTCCACCCCCCCCCTCTCTTTCCCCTTCCACCTCAGTCACTTTGCTGTTTGAGACAACATGCAAGCAACTCCTCAAACAAACTTTCCAAAGCAATCGAAGTGAAGAGGAAAAAGGATCAACCGGCAGGCACAAGAAAACACGAAACAAAAAACCCCACTCAAGACAATATCAGGACGACGACGAAAAGTTGAGCAAGAAGCGAATCATTTATTGAATTTTCGTGTTACCCAAGTGGAAACGTAAGAAACGAGCCGAGGAGGATGCTTCAGGAAAATCAGATCGATTAGAGATTGGAAAACAGAGAAAATATGTGGCTGGCTGGTTGGCAAAGCGATTGCACCCGGATAAAAAGAAAACAAAAAAAAAATAGAGAAAGAAATCACGTTGCGAGTGAAAAACGATGTTAATTTGATTCCGCGGTGATTCGATCGGGAAAACTTTCGCCTCCGGGAGATTGATTTTTGCAGTTGAAAAGTTGCTCAAGTTTTCAACTCCACCGAGGTGGAAGGTGTCTGATTCAACATTGCTCTTTCCGATCCCAACAACCTCTTTCCTTCAACGAGAAACGATCAAACTTTCCCGGTTCCGTCCCCACGAGAGATGATGCTAATTTCCGTGGTTGCTCACAGTAGATTGGAACAGACAGCTGCCAACAACAGTTTCCCCCCCCTCACTCGGTTTCCTGGGTTGAGGGGAAAAAGCTGCCATCCGACTGCGTGGAAATTAATAGTGCAAATGTCGCCGTGTTTATCAGCATGCAAAACTAATTAATTTACAGTGAAAAGCCATTACCATTAAGACTGGTGCGGGGAGGTTTGTGGGTGTTACTTGCTCGGATTCTTTTTGCATCTAGTAGAGGAAATTGGCGTGGGCTTTTTGAAAAAAAAAAAAAAAAAATGATTTAAGCTCGATTTTTTTTCCTAATCGTTCATCATAATCACAGCATGTATATATTTTCTGATGGTTTTTTTTTTCAAGTAAAAAAAAACAAACTTTGCTAAATTCCATAGATGAGCAAGGATGTGTATAAACTTGTTTAAATTCATTTGAAATTCGATTTTCCTTTGTGATATGTTCTAGGGGACAGTAAAAGAAAGTTTTGATTTTTTTTTCACTTAATAAACCAAAATTTGAAAATGGCCAAAAAAAAAAGGGCTGACAAATTCAACAATCAGAAAATTTTCAATTGATTATTTTCTACATTTATAATTGTTATTACAATTTTTGGACTCATTTCAAATTATGTTGAATACTTGTTGAATTTCTATTTTTACATAATTGAATTTCTATTTTCGATGGCGTTGCCTTTTTTTGCAAAATATTGATAGCAAAACATGAATGATCACTTTAAAAAACATTCTTAAAAGTATTAAGAAATTAACAAATGTATTTTGAAATAAAACTCATTTTCGAATTTCAGGAAAAATGCCTACCAGCTAAATTATAAAATCATAACCCGGGCTTTGTCATGCACACGGGATATGTCTTGAAAATCTTTATCCCAAATTTAAAATAATGAAAAATCTTTATGAAATTTTCAGCAGCAGCGGCCACACAAGGTCCATGCACTGTTTTGTGATTAAAAAAATGCCTGAATTTTTTTTATTCCGGATTCCGGGGTGACTTGATAGTCAGAGTTTATCTTGTCAAAATCAGATTGAATGTGTTCAAATGTTCAAACGTGTAATGTACCATCACTTAGGTTACTTCTATAGTTTTTGAGATAAAATATCAATGTTTTTGTTTGGTTGACTAAGTTTATGTGCTTTTTACTAAAATACATATGAATCTTGTATAAATATCTTCAAAGTTTGAATTTTGCCTATTTTTCCAAAATTAGTTTTGTTTTTTTAAAATAATAGATTAATGCAGTCTTCCCGAAACGCACGCACGCCGTACACGCCGTACAAGTTTTCAGTGCAGATGAACCTCAAACACACCAGGCTACCATGTTCGAGTTCTCCCCGCACGGCGCACTCAAGTTTACACGCGGTTTAAACACGGGGTACAACGCCGTGCTAGCGAAGAGCGTATAAAGAGACGAAAAAAATGACTGTTTCTCATTCTCTCTGTGGCAAACACTGTTGTGGGACTGCAGCGGAGAATGAAACACCACTTTACAGCAGAGAGAGCGTGAGGGAAATATTTTTGTCTTTTTTCTGCGTCGTCAGCCTGCACGAGGTTTGTACCCGAGGTGCAAGGTTCGGTTTAAACTTGAGGTTCGTGTACGGGTACAGTCTGTACACGGCAGAGTTTAGGTTTGCTTGTACGCGTGCACACGCGGTGCTGGTGTTTGAACGAGTACAGAAAACAGAGAACGCGGTTGAACGCGGTGCACGGGGATCACTGGATTAATGTATTTTAAACTGAATTCCAAGCATGAGTAAATCTTTTCCAAAACCATCACTTTATAAAAAAAAACATGTTTTGTAAAGTACTGACAGCTCTTGAAGAATACATAAAAACCCCTTATGTTTTTTTTTTATTACTTTGTGGGGGCCTTCTCTATAACCAAATAAGCTATTTGTGTCAATGGTTCACCCATACAAGTTTCCATATAATTTTGGCAGCTGTCCATACAAAAATGGTACGTAAATATTCATAAATCTGTAACGTTTGAATTTTCAGATCAATTTGGTGTCTTCGGCAAAAAATAGGTATTGTTGAGGACTATTTTGAAAAATTGTTGCACGGAAAACAAAATTCATAGATTTTTTAATTTACATTTTTTCACAAAAACTAAAATTCCCAAAATACGTATTTTTTTTTGAGATTTTTTGATATATTTTAGGGGAAAAAACACGCAACTTTTGAGCCATAGAAAGGTATGGTCAAAAAATCTGTCGCCGTGTTATGATTTTTTGAAAAAATAGTGATTTTCGGATATAAATGGAAATTTTACAAAAAAATTACGCAATTTTTTAATGTAACATTGATTTTGCAATCGAAAAGTACAACACAGATTTTTTGATGAAAGGTTCCGTGTTCAAGATATAGCCACCAAAAGTTTGATTTTTGCGAAATATTTGAAGTTTTTCGATTTTTGAAAATATTTTTTTAAAGGCTCAGAAAATTAGCTTTAAATTTGTCATTGTAGATTGGACCTCTGTTGCTGAGAAACAGAGACTTGAAGAGAAAGAAACAAGAAAATTGAAGTTTTCTAAGTCTCACCCAAACAACCCACAACAAGGGCACAACAATACCAAACCATGTTATTCCAAGGGTAAAATAATACCTCAAAATAAAACCATTTCAATACAAAGTTGAGATCTTCTGGATTTTTGAACATTGCTTAAATACCAAAACTTGGTATTGCCATGGTTTAATTTTTAGGTACTCCCGCGCCCTTGGAAAATCAGATTTTGGTATTCCTGTGGTCTTCCAAATACATGATTTTGGTATGATTTCATGGTATTTTACCATCTATTACTGGGCAACCAAGAGCACATTTTGGTCGCTGGTATTTGCACAAGAAATACCAAAATTTGGTATTTTCATACCATTTTTAGTGCAACAGTTGCAGTTAGTGAAAAAAACAGAAATGATCCATATGCAACAGCCAAATCTACTCACCTGATGATTCCATGTTGTTCTTAGTGATATTCTTCACCACATTGAATGCATTTGTCACTGATGAACGGCCTGTGCTTGAAGTTCTTGAAGATTCTAAAAAATAACAAGATTGAAAAATAAGTGTTATTAAAATGAAACTGGATTGAAATTCACCAAAATTTTATAATCTGTCGATTAACTCATTTTTCAAAGTAGGGGAATTATACTTATTTTAATCACTCTAAGGCGTTCGACCAATTCTCATCACTTTTGCAGTTTTCTGCTATAAAATCAACATTTTCAGATGAATCAACAATGGTGAGTTGCTTGCTCACTTTTATTTGAGCTATTTTTTTACTTTGGAACCGTCAAAAACACTTTATGAAAGCTGTAATTCATTAGCAAAGTGCTGATAGGCCGATTATAGAAATAGGCTTAGAAAGGGTATAGTTCCCCTATTTGGTTATCCCAACTTAGAGAAATTTCAACGTTTTAAAAAATAATATTAGTGGGTATATAAAAAAAATGAAAATCAGCTTTAACACTTTTGGGTTTCAAGTCATTTTAGCGCAAAATTAATTATCTCATCAAAATTTATAAAAAAAATCCCATAGTTTCAGAGGAATTTGATGAAACCTTTCAATACCAAAATAATACCAAAATGTGGCATCCTGACCACAATGTCAAGTCATTTGTTTAGGAGGTATATCAAAAATGTTTGAAATCAAGTTTGAAGTTTCCGGTTTTCAATGAAAGCATTCGCTTTGAGACATCATTTTAGCGCAAAATTAATTATGTTGTCAAAATTGGTCAAAATTTTCCCATAGTTTCTGAGGAATTTGAAAAAAACACTTTAATACCAAAATAATACCAATATGTGGTGTTCGACCATTGACAAATTCTGCAATTTTGCAATATCAAAACAATACCTTTAATTGGTATGATAGCACATATTGCTCTTGCATAATCCTTAAGACAAATTTTAAAGGGTCCAGGAATACCAAAATTTGGTATTGATACCAGAGAAAGGTATTATTACGCATTTCCCTTGTTATTTACCCATGCTCGGGATGGTCCGATTTACAATGATTAAACATAAAATATTCGTGAAATTTTCTTATCTTTTCAAAAACAATATTAAAAAAAAATTAGTCAAGACTTACAATTTTTAAACTCTAACATTTGCCGGAACTCAATCGCAATGAACTTAAGTTGAAAAGGGTTAAACATATTTTTTTTCTGTTTCAACCTCATTAAAAAAACCCTAGATTCCAAATCCTTAATTTTGTTCACCATTGCCCAAAACCTCCTACAACCCGGCAGCAGAATGGAGTAAATCTGGATCTGACCAACGTGTGGCAGCAACAAAAAAAATCTCACCCCATCCAAGACACAGCACTTTCGGAATCCAGATTCATGCCAACTGTTTGTCTTGAGGGACACACGAGCAAAAGTGTTGAGAGCACAATAGCGCTAGGCCAGCAAAAAACCAGGGGACACTCGCCAAGGAATAAATTAAAAAAAGAGCCAACTGTCCGTTTGGAGCAAGCAAGCAAGCAAGCAAAAAAAAGCGCCAACTTGTTTAAAAGTAGTTTGCTGCTTTTTTAATAAGCCACCACTCGCAGAAAAAAATAGCTGGAAGAAAGTTGGTGAATTATAGCTACAAGCGTTGCCTTTTTGCAATTTGTCTGGGACAAACAATTATTTTTCATCATTCACTCTAGGCAGCATTATGCGACCATTTGTGACACTTGCTTCGCGTTTGCACTTCCGTTATTTAGGAGGACGTTTGGTTTTTTTGCTGCTCGTTTAATCTTAAATAAAGCATCTTTGGATGGCTTTTCGTTTTTGCCTGGAAATTTATCGCCGATGGCAGCCCAAAGTGCTGCACTTTATTATTGACAATGGTTCTCCCGTGACCCATAAGTTATGGCAAATTATCGCCTTCCATCAGAAATTTTCGCCGCCGAAGACACTTGAAGACGAAAGTAATTTCACCACTAAATTTAGCACCTCTTGGGTTATTTATGAAAGTGTCACCTTCGGTAAGTACCTTATACCAGAGTTTGTGGTGGTTTTGGGCGATTTTGGCCAACCACATTATCGCCGATTCGTAGGTTTTTCCTTTTATTTTATGGCGCAGATGGCGAGTGAAAACGTGGAGAAAGTCGTGGAAAATAAAATTCTAATGCAGTTCAGTCTGGAATTTCATAAAAATAGAAGAGCACACAGCATTAAACGTTGTGCAGCCACGACAAAACGAGATTGGAATAAAAATGCAACAAATTGAATTGTTGATTTTATTATGGAATGGGTTTGTAGCTTCGTTCTGGCTGTTTGAGAAGAGTACTTTTTGTTTGAATGAAATCAAACTATGAATAAAGTTTGTTTATCCATTATCTAGCAATACGAGATTATATTTTGAAACCAAATATTTCAAGAACAATTACCTTATTCAATGGTTTCAATTAAAAAAATAATAAAAAAACGATGTTATGCATCGTAGATAAAAAAAAAATGAGATATTTAACGAAAACTAAATAAACTCCGTGCATTGTTGTCACTCTTTATATGGAATAAGTTTCAATGTCGTGGCGCTATCTTGACACATTCTGAAAATTGATGTAAGTGCGAAAGCTGGCCAAAGGGATTTCGGGTCAAAACGCGTTTGACACACGTACATGCCTGACAACCGTAAACATGTGTTATTATAACTCAAGACTCCGGCAACCAAATTCAACCAAACTTCTTGACTATGCACAGAATGGTCAACCAAACAAGACGCTTTTGTTATTGTTTACGTTGCGTGCTCTATTCTGTATTATTTTTCAAGGTCAAACATTAAAACGCGTTTTTCTCGGAATGTCAAAAAGTGACATGCGACAAGATGGCTCGACAGCGTCGACATGATAACTTTAATAATGGTGGAAACAAAAACCCAAACAATTCGAAATCTCAATTTGATGCTAGTTCAAGTCAATTCGATGTTTCCAGCAGGCTCATCCTATCCTTTCCCCCAGCTGCCATGTTTGCAATTACGGCCGGTGCCGTAATAGGATGTGAAACAATATTTCAAATTATGTTTTCCGCGGAACACGGGGTTTATTTTCCGGCTGGAGCACAGAACGGAGAAAGGGGAGCGATTTGAAAGCTAGTCAATGAATAGTTCTGCAAACATTTGGAAAAGGGGAGGAGGGCGAGTCAGAGGGCTTGACTACAATCATTACGAGGTTGGTGTACCGTGCCAGGAAAAACGACCGGCGATGATGGCATGAAGTTGGGTTGTTGAAGGCTAGGTGCGAATGGATCGGGGCAAATCGTCACTGGCAAAGCTGTCAGTGATGGAAAATTTAAAACTTTATTACGGTTCAGAAATTGATCTGATACTTTGCCCTCAAGTAAATTTCCATCACTGGTCCCCCTACAACAACAGCGAAGTTGGTACTGAATTGAATGAAAATGCCACTACCCCCGCTTTTCCCTGTCTCCATTTCAGCACTCTCGGCGTTCAACTGGAGCCGCCAGTAGTGTTTTTCACTTTTCATTACACAGCCCGACAGACGGACAGAAAACTGAATCTGACGTTGATGAGCTGACATCGTTGTGTGTGTGTGCGTGCGTGTGTACCTCGGCACAACACAGTAATTGCTTGTTTGTTGTGCAATGTTTCAACGTACCCCGAGTAAGTAGGGAAGAAGGAGTGTGGGAGTTGGAACATCGACCATTACGAATTCTGGTACAGTTTGGTTAGTTTTAGTAGTTACGAGGAATAGTTGTGAATAATTTGATGCAATTATATCAAAATGAAAATCAGTTTTTTACGCTGAATATATTATTCGTACGTTGATCTCGGAGTCACGGTGACTTGCTGTAAAACTTAAAATAACCAGAGGAAAGAAGATCCGAAAATATTAAAATTTCTTTGCTCCATCCATATGCTAATAGGCGTCTAAATGACGCACGTTTAACCCCTTAGTAGTAGTGAACTAGTTTCGCGAGCAGAGCTGCCAAATGCTTAGGTGTATTTTTAATAGCATTAGGCGAGCCATCTTTCCGCTTTTGCCCGGTTCAACGACAAATGGCAACACTGTTTCGGCGCGACGAATCTGCATATTTTGATCCATTTTAACGGGAATTTTGCTGGCGAATATCATCGATTCATATTCCAACGATACCGGTTCTGGGTTAAGCGATCTTCTAGGGTAGAAATTTTCGGACTTTTTCGAAATAAATATAAGCCTTATCCCGATGGAGAAATTCAGTAACGGGTCAGCTGTTGCGTTGGCCAGGACTGGTCGCAATTTCCTAAAAGAAACGAGTGGCTGGTGAAGTGCAGTGATGCTAGTGAAAACGGTAGCGGTTGCCATCGTCGTGGCGTGCCTCGTCCACGGCGGGCAGGTAGGAAGGTTGTCCCCCCGGAGTATTCTTCAAGTGACAATGTTTTTTTATTGCAGTCCCTTGGTGGAAGTGTATCTACGTCTACATCGTCAAGCAGTGCAGCGGTATTTTTCAACGCAGCCGCAGGTTCCTCGCTGTCATCGAATACCGCCGCGTTGAACTCTTCGTTGGCTATGATGCAAATGAGCGTTGATAACCTTAATCTCAAAGCACCAACGAAGGAAAACACAGACACGGCAAAGTTCATATCCAAAACATTGGGCAAAGCGCTGAAATATGCGTTCAAGTTCATTAAGGCTCTCACGAACTTAGCCACTGACAAAACTATTCCTATCGAGGAGTTGTTCCAGCAGTTTGAAAAGGCTTACGACAAGCTGATCACCTACATGACTAAGGACGAGGCTGCGTTCAAGCAAGCATTGCTTGAAAACTTGGGCGTTGCTGTAGCCCGGGACGTTGAAACCAAGTGGAACAAAATCAAGCAGGAGCTCATGAATGTGGCTGCCAACGCGGATCGCCTCAAGAAGTCAGTTCTCCACCTCCACAACAGACATGACGAATCTCAGGGTGAGAGTCGTGCGACTATTTCACAGCTGGTAACGGTTTTCGCAAGCAGCATTTCGAAGCTTAAAACTGCCGTGGCTGATCTTACTACTGCAGTAGGAAACATCGTGACTGGTCTGCAAACGTCCAACACGTTTTTAACCCAAGTCATCGGCACAAGAAACTCTACCCGCACAAGTGTGAAAACCGCAAGAGCTGAACTGAAAAAAGATTTACTTAAGGCTCGAATGGATGCCTTGGATAAGTTCCTTGCTGCTCAGAGCAAAATCCGAACTGGTCTAAGCGAATCTATTTCAAAATTGTCGATATTTTCCACGAGCAAGAAGTTGAACCGATATGCACGCAAGTTTGACGACAGCTACTATGAGCTGTATCACTTTTTGCGCCAACGGAACCGTACTGATGCATCGAGCATTGGCAAAGATTTCTTCAGAATCTGGGAAAATCTGGAAAACGTTCACGACAAATCGGTAGAAATCTTTTTCTATGCAATGCGACGCACCTACATGCGACTGGCTGATGTCGTGTTTGAGAGTAGCTTCTACAACGATTACTGCCACACCACGTACACGTACTCAGTGCCCTCAAAATATCAATCAGTCAGCACTGTGATCAGCGATTGCACGACTCGGGAGAAGACTCGCTGGATGGCAATCTCCACTGCTATCAAGGATGAGGTCACTCTGCTGCAGTCCATCTCGGAAGAACTGGCAATGAACATTGCCCGTTGTGCGACCTACAAGGACTTTATCACGTCCAGTCCCGACTACAACCAGGCTGAAGCATGTTTGAAAACGGTATGTAACACATAACCAACATTTCTGTAATTTCTCCTATACCTACAATCAAATCATCTTTCCAGAACTTGGAGGACATGCGCGAGCTCAGTTTCCAGCTGAAGATTCATTTCACGAACATTGTGAACCTGGTCAAGGCCCAGGTCGCACCGAGCAAGTATCGGCTGGAGAACTGCTTCGTGACCAAGCTGCACGAGGCGACGGCCCTGCTCAAGAGCACCCGGGAATCGATGAACGAGTGCAGCGGCCGGTTCGATTCGCACCCCCGGATGGGCTACGAAGATGACGCTAGCGATTGGTACAACCGCCACCTGGGAGAGGTTTGTGAGGGATCGGACGCGGACTCCGAAAGTGTCAGCAACGAGGCCATCGACAGTGCCGAGGCGTACGACAAGACAGGCTTCCCAGAAGATATCGACAGGAAGCCCAAGATCGACACCTTGGTGTGCAAGAAACGGGTGGATTCGGTGGACACGAGCGAAAAGACCGGAAACGGGTCGGATAGCGGAAATGGCGGAAATGGCGGAAAAGACAAAAAGGACAAAAAAGGACAGGACAGTGGAGAAGGAGATAGCGGAGAGCTAGACAGTACGGAGAAAAAGGACAAAAAGGACAAGAAGGACAAGAAAAACAAACATGACAAGAACAAGAACGATAGTGAAGAGCTAGACAACGAAGGTGGCGGTGAGCAGAGTAGTGAAGAGAAAAAGGACAAAAAGGACAAGAAAGACAAGAAAAAGCCAGGAAACAACAAGAATAGCAGCGAGGAGAATTGCTCCAAGGAAAAAAAGAAGGACCGCTTCAAAGAAAAATATAGTATAGAGAACAGCGAGGAACAATTTGATCGCAAGAAGCTGAAGGGTTACAGCGACAGCGAATCTGACATTTTCAACAGGAAGTTTGGAGTTCAACAGCCACTGGGCGATGCTCTGGAAGAGCCTGCTGTTCCGGTTGCTGACGGAATTCTGAAACGCCTCCTTGAGAGCCCAGTCGCCGTCGAAGAAGAGAAAGAAGTTGATATTTCTGTGAAAGTGGTTGGAGAACAGGAAGAGCAAGATCAGGCGTTTGCAACCACTGCGGCTAGTGTTGATGCTGCTTGATTGAGCCTCTATTCAGCAGTTATGCTATGTTAATGCACGAGAAATAAAAAATCTAATAAATATAAATTTGGAAAAACTTTGAATTCAAAATCAATGTTTCAATTGCTATTGAAATGCTCCATGTCTTGCAAATTTGTCTGAAAGATATCTCCTCCGCCGAAAGATCTGAAAGATTTGTCCCGCCCGTGTGGATCAATCGGACCGCGAACTGGACTCACAATCCAGGGGTCGCCTTTGTGTAAATATGAGTATTCGGCGCCGTCGCTCCGTGCCATACTTTCATACACTTAGGAGCCCAGGGCGGCGAAGTCCTTGTCTAATCTAATCTAATCAGACCCTAGCGCAGCCAATCTTTCGAAGGGATCCTGGAGAGTGCCTTAGGTTAGATGACGCCTAGCACTCTTCTTGTCATTTATTAACATTTGTAGTGCGCCATTGCATTGAAAATGCATTGAAACATCACAAGCGTTAAAGCGGCCAGGCCTACTGCGTAAAGCCGTATCGCAGAGATGACTCGTAATTGGGTTTAGTTTGAGCAAAGAGTGTTCGAACAACAACACAATTCTGAATCGACAGGGGAGGAAGAAGCGTGGGGACACACCACCATACGCTCCGAGATTTTTGGTTGTATTCGTTGGGAGCACCATGCTAAGAAGGTTTGGTACTCCGGGACCCTCTGGGATGGGACATCGTATTTCCACGAATGCCCTGGACACTATTTGCCGTGGTTATAGCGCCACAACTCGCTCTCTGTAACAGTATTCCTAATTCCAGTCCACGCTCACCAAGTCGTCATGGCCTAGGGTTAGCATTTTTGCTTACCAATCCATAAGACGAAGGATCGAACCCCGCCTCGAGCGACTTTGATTTTTCGTTCATATTCATCATTTCAAATTTATGTGTTCTTAACTTTCTCGTTGGGAGCAGATGGGACCAGGGCGGCGAAGTCCTTGTAGATAAAAAGGAAGACGCTAGTGGTTGGTACTAGCAATGGTGGCCGACAGCTAGCTATAAAGTCAACTTCGATATCTCCTCCGCATGGCTGTGGAGTCGGATCTGTAATCTAATCTAATCTAATCTAATCTAATCTAATCTAATCTAATCTAATCTAATCTAATCTAATCTAATCTAATCTAATCTAATCTAATCTAATCTAATCTAATCTAATCTAATCTAATCTAATCTAATCTAATCTAATCTAATCTAATCTAATCTAATCTAATCTAATCTAATCTAATCTAATCTAATCTAATCTAATCTAATCTAATCTAATCTAATCTAATCTAATCTAATCTAATCTAATCTAATCTAATCTAATCTAATCTAATCTAATCTAATCTAATCTAATCTAATCTAATCTAATCTAATCTAATCTAATCTAATCTAATCTAATCTAATCTAATCTAATCTAATCTAATCTAATCTAATCTAATCTAATCTAATCTAATCTAATCTAATCTAATCTAATCTAATCTAATCTAATCTAATCTAATCTAATCTAATCTAATCTAATCTAATCTAATCTAATCTAATCTAATCTAATCTAATCTAATCTAACGCAACCAGTACGATTAAAGAATGCTAGAAAGTCTTGTAATTTGAATACGCCCCAAGCGTTTTTCTTGACATTATAAACCCTCCAACGCACATAGTTGCTCTTGAGCACCATTATTTTTTTTCTTCAAAATTTAAAGCTCTGCAACCATGTACCTATTTTTTTTAAACCTAGTTTGAACTGCATTGGTTTATATAAAACTTATTTCTGTTTAAATTTCTTCTAATTTGGTCGATCCAGTTACGAGTAATGTAGAAAAACGTTAAAAAATCTCGATATTGCTCGGGGCGGAAAGAGGCTAAACATTGCAGTACCCATATGGAGTCAAAGTTGGTTTATTTAAAAAAAACTTAGGAGTTGTTTTTGGATTCGGAGTTAATTCGATGAAGTCAGAACTGGATCCCGATTTGGAGACGTTAATTCTCCAGAAGCCTTAGTTGGAGTCGGAATTGCTTCAAATCAGGGCTGCGGAGTCGGGTCATATTTCAAACGACTCCGACTCCGACTCCGACTCCGGCTTTCTCAGATTAGCCGACTCCGACTCCGACTCCGGCTCCGGCTTTCAACAAATGGTTGGCTCCGACTCCGACTCCGACTCCGACTCCACATATTTTTAAATGTTTCAAAAGTTAGTTAACTATTATTAGTTAATTATTTTTAAAACATTGATAAATAGGATTATTTTAATACTCTCTAAGCGTCATGTTTTTCTCAAGAAAAATAAGATAAGTAAAAGTAAAGTAAATAAACGGAAAAAAGTTTCTAGGTTACAAGTTTTATACGTTATGGAAACAGAAATCAAAAAATATCTTCAGTTTTTGCTATGCTGTAGCTATCTTGAAGAGCTCTTGTAGAACTCTTGGAAAAAATGTTACTTGGGCTCTTTGGTCCCGAGGCCTTTTAAACAGCATTTTAAGTTTTCATACGACCTTTTCAAATTTTAAGTTAGATTTTTGAATCTTCTAACTATTTTTCCCAAATTGCCAAACTAATCACCTTTCATTTGTGTCTAAGAAATCTAAAATCGGATTAAATGGCGCGGAGATATGATTTTGTTTAAGTGGTTTTTTGCAAAAATCGACGAAAATGGCCATTTTTCGGACCACCCTAACACGGCGTAGGTCACCCTAATGGCCAAACAAAAAAATACAGGTCTAATTATTTTGGCCAAGGAACCCCCAGAAAAACTTTGAGCCCGATCGGATAACTTTTTTTTGCAAATCATGCTGTTTTTGTGGGGAATTGCTGAATAGCTGCCGAACTATCTCTTCTTAACTTTTTTGTTGTAACAACATAATAAAATTACATGATTAATGAATAATAATTATGAATAAATGAATCGAAATAGTTTCAACTTATATTTCCTAACGTTCATCACCATTCCTTTGATTATTCGCTGTTCGTATCTCCGCAAGTGCCACCTAACGGGTTTTTGAAGAATATTACATTAGCATTTTATGCAAATATTTAAAGGGGCATAAGTTGAATGATTTTAGTTCTTTTAAAACTGGTTCCTGGTTGGGATTTTATCATATGATTATATTTTTTTATTAATTTTATTTCTTGCTAAAAAATTACCGTTATCTGAGACGAATCGGGACACTTGGGCAAATTGGGATCGCTGTTTTAACCTTGTTACTGCAGAATATTTAAATATGTTTGATTGGTTTCAGCTAGAACAGGCAAAGAACAACAAAAATAATACTTCGTTTTCCCCTGTCCCTATTCAGACCGTAGTCCCAATTCACCCCAGATGACGGTAACTTACCCATCAGGCTCTTGAAATGATTTTTGAAGGCAAATCAAATATCGTTCAGCTCAAAAACTAGCCAATTAGCATACTTTCTCCCAACATTTCAAAGTGATAAAACGGTTCACCAAAATATATAGCATCCCCAACCAGTTGTCTGGAGTTAGTGACCATCATGTCAGCTTGCCATCGGTTGGAGACTGATTTGCGCCGGCTTGGAAAATGGCCATCAGTGAAAGTTTGTTGTTTGGCATCTTGGTCTGTTTGCTCGTTGGAGGACTGGTAAGAATTAGGTGTAATTTTAGTTGATTTGTGAGTAACCATTTTTGAGTTGTTGTAGGTTGACTCAGAAGCGATAAATTCAGAGACCATGATCAAAGTTTTTCAAAATACTTATTTCGTTTTTAACCTCCAACAGTTGAATGGTAGTGTACTGGATGTTCAGACGAGGTTAAATAAACTTACACCAAATAGTCAAACGAGTGACTTGAGAAGAGCTAGAATAGTTCTGTCAACGATCGTCAATAAAGTTATTTATCTGTTTGGTAGTCATAACTTTGCTCTTACCAATTTAGCCACTGATAAGACAATTCCAATCAAAGATTTATTCAAGCAGTATGGAAAAGCTTACAAAAGACTTGAAAAGTATGTCGCGCAAGATCATGAAGAGTCTGTCGATAAAATGAAAGAAATTATGGGATGTCCAGTGGCTGATGGGGTTCAAATGAGCCTTGGTCACATCAACCAGCTAATAAATCACATGGCTAAAATAATTAAGCGATTGAAGCAATTTGCCTACAACTCGGAGAATGGAAGCAGTAATGTAACTACAGAAAATGAGGGAAGAATGGCTCAGATTGTGAATGTTTTGACCAGCAATGTTCTGAACTTGAGATCTAGCGTTTCAAAATTCGCCGCAACCGTTGATGATTCTGTTGTAGCAATTGAAACTGCAAATACGTTTTTGAGACAACTGTTTTATTATGGAAACAGTACGCAAAAAATAATAAACACTTCTAGAATAGGAATACGAACTACTCTGAATACGGCCAAAGTGAGAACCCTTGGCAGGCTTCAAGATGCTCAACAAGGAATTAGAAAAGAACTTGGAGGTGCAATTGTTAAGTTAATAGATTTTTTCAATTCGAAAAAGTTTCTCCTTTTGTCTAAATCTTTTGATGACAGCTATCACAGATTCTATTTATTTCTGAAAAGAAACAGTCGATCAACAGTTGCCAGTGTCAAAAATAACTTTCAGCAAATGGCAGAAAACGTGGATGCAACCGTTACTGAGTCAACAAAGATATTCTTCGGAGCAATGCTACGTACCGCCTACAAGTTGGTCGACATTATTCTGGAACGCGGTTCAGCCGCAGATACCTGCTTCAAAACACACTCTACCACACTTCCCACGTTCTACCAGTCATTTACAGCGCTGATTCAGCTTTGTTTCTTTCGAGAAACTCCTCGCTGGTCAACGCTTGCAGATGCAGTTGATATTTTTGGAAATTTACTTCGGTTGAACAGCAACGAACTGTCCGCGAATATTGGGCGATGTGTTTCGTACACGAAGTTTGCCTCGTCAACATCAGATTACCTGCAGGCCAAACACTGCATTCAAACGGTTAGTTCCATAACTCTAAAATTCTACAATAAAATCTAGAACATTTCATTTTTCCTCCCTAGAACCTCGAAGACCTCGACGCCCTGGACGACGTCCTGGAGCCGCAGTTTGAGCAGCTCGCCGGCCTAATCGATCCGCAGGTCGAGGCTGCGAAATACCGGCTGGAGAACTGCTTTGCCAGTGGACTGCACGAGCTGGTGGCGCTGCTGAGAAACACTCGGGCGGTGATCGATGCCTGCGCCGGACGGATTGAGGAGTGTCCCCGCCGGAGTCGTGAAGATCGTGACGCGGAACGGTTCGAGCGGGACCGGGAGTGAGCTTTGTTCTTCTGTGGTGTTAATAAATTTTAAATTATTTATTTTTTTAAATTTATTAAATAATTTGGTACATTAATAAAAACGAATTAAATTGTAAAAAAAAAGTCACACAAAGTTCGACAGAGATGCTCCCAAAAACAGATCGTCGCCAAAAAAGATCACAAATGCATAATTAGTATGGGGAAAGTTTTGCTTTCTGCTCGCGGTACGTTATCAAGTCAAAGCGAAAGTTTGTCACACCCATTGACAGGATAAATAGAGCCACTGGACAGGTGGCGGAAGGTAGTTTGGTGTTGACTTCCAAATTGGTTAGGCCTAACTAGGAGGTGGTAGAAGAAAAAAATATGATTGTTTTCAAGCTATCAGTGGTAATATTTGCGGCATGTCAGCTGACGGGACAGGTGGTGAGTCTTGCGAGATAAATGTGGAAACGATTGTAATTTTCAATCACTTTTTTGTAGGTTCAAGGTGCTCCACAGATGCCACCACCGCCTCCAGGAACCTCTATTTACGAAGGTGTTTGGAGAAGTACACCTATTATACCGGAAATAGCCTCGTTGCGGACCAGTATTGAGAGCAGTCGAAATGCTCTCAGAACTCAAATTTTCCCTGTTGGTTCAACCATCAAGATTAATGAGTTTAACATCTTGTTGAGAAAAATAGCGTTAAAGTTTGCTGACGCTACAATTGATTACTTAGAAGCACTAGAAAATATTGTTTCAACCGGAAACATTCCAGAAGAGGAAGTTTTTGAAGAGCTTGAGCGTCCACATAAAAGATACAGGAAGTTTTTAACTAGTGATGCAGCTAAATTTGTGCAAGAAACGCGCGAGCTGATTGGTTGTCCTGTAGCGCGAGATTTCATGGCAATATTTAAAAACATTGATCACCAGGTTGAGTACATAATTCCAGCAATACGTCGTATTCGGGAAGCAGTAAAGGATAAGGAGAATAAATTAGACTTAGTTCTACGCAAGGCAACCATTGTTTTCAACCGTGTTGTGAAGATAAGGAACATATTTCAAATTCAAATCTTTGGCTCAATGGGGACCACTATTAATTACATTTGGAGTATCAACTCCATTCAAACCATTTTTTTCATGTATCAGAATGCCACAAGTCAAGCTGTCAATCAAACCATCCTTGCAATGGGTACCAACATAACTGCATTGAATATTACGGCACAAAATGTGTACATCGAAGGTCAGCATTCGATAAGGGCTAATTTAAGTAGTGCCATCACTCAATTATCAGTTTTCAATTCCAATATGAGGTTAGCCGAATTATCTCGCGACATTGAACATAACTATCTCCATTTGTATCACTTTTTGCGGGTACAAAATCAATCAGATCTTGTTAATATCAACGGATATTACAAAGCAATTTTTGAAAACTCTCAAAGTATCATTCAAAATATGACGAGCATAGTGCTTAATGCAAGCAACCGAACCATACTTGAATATCTAAATTTAATTATGAATGGCTATTTTAATGGAATAGTTGACTGCAGTGGACAGGGCTATTTCTTGCAAGCATTTGTAGATTTCGTAGCTGGTGTAAATCAGTGTGTAGAAGCAGAAAATTCTATTTGGAACTCAACCATTCAAGCCTTCAACAGTAGCATGAGTCTTCTACAAACGTCCAGCAACACAGTGGCAGCAAGTATCGCACGGTGTAATGACCCAAATTTTGCACTAAACCCAGTATACTTCGCTCGGTCCAAGGCCTGCTTGAAATCGGTAAGAAATATTGTTAGCTTCCAACTAGCAAAAATCTAATCATTTCCACAAATTCCCCTTCCACAGAACGTTGTAGATTCGCGCCGTCTCGTGGGCGTCTTGAAGCCCCAGCTGGAGCAGGTCGACCGGCTGATCCAGCTGGACATTGAGGCGAGCAAGTTCCGTTTGGAGAACTGCCTGGGGACGGTGACGCACGAGATAACTGCGATGCTGAAGGCATCCCGAGTCATTGTCAGGTCGTGTGCCCGTCGGATCGACGAGTGTCCGGTTGAGGAGAAGTACGAGGACGATGAAGGGGAGTGGTACTGGAGGTATCGGGATGAGGTCGGTCACAAACATGAGGTCGGTCATAAACATGAGGTTGGTTCCAAACATGACGAGCTGCAAGCACCGTTTTTGAGGACTGGACTAGACATAGCTGAAGAATATGGTCAAGAATCGTTAGGAAAGGAAGTGAGTGTTGACAGCGAGGAAGCAAATAGCTAAGGATGGAAATGTTAAACTAATCTCAATAAATATGTTGAATGAAGCCATATTTGTATTTTTTTTTGTTTTATCGAATTTTATTCAGCGGTTTCCGATTTGGCTTAAATTTGTCATGGGAGTTTCTCGGCCAAAATAATTATACCCATATTATTTTGTTTGAGCATTTTACTGGTTCTATCCGGAATAGAGTTGTTCAAAAATGAGTTTTTAACGACTTTTCAAAATATATTGTATTTTACAGTAATAAAAATGATGATAATATAACTTCTAGGAATTCGTACACTCTAAATTGTGGTAGAATTACATCATTAAAGTGGTAATATTAAACCTTCAAAATTTTCACATTTTTTTACCGTGTGACTTTTGTTTTCCAAATTATCAATCGCAGGATCGTCACAGACAATAAAATAGCTTATTTCTTGTCTTAGGCAGTGCTTTAATTTTATCGATGGCAGATTAATAATTTCCTGCTTGCTAATAATTCCTAATCAAAGCCAGTTAGCTGGTGTGGTGCACATATTTTCTGGAGAACAATAGTAAAACATCTTTTATGTCAGAAAAGTGTGTAATTTCTGGCCACTTTTTTAGTCTAAATTGAGGTAAAATTACAAAATTAAAGAGGAAATATTCAACCTTCCAAACTTACTCCTTCCAAATTTACACTTTTTTACTGTGTAGGATTGCGACATTTTGCAATAATCTGTTGGGTATACATCAACTAAAAGAATGAGCTCTACAAGGAAATAATTCATTGGGCACTCACTTTTACACTAAGGCACCTTTCACAGTAAAGAGCTGTAATTTTGGAAGGTTGAATATTACCTCTTTTATGATGTAATTTTACCTCAATTTAGACTGAAAAAGTGACATTACACCAGAAAAGTGGTAAAATTACGCATTTCCAGAGTTAAAATTACACCTTTTTTCTGACATAAAAGATGTACCCCTTACCAGATGTAATATTACCATGATTTTTATTCTGTGTTGCCGTAAACAAATTTAGTACACCATGCCGCATAGCTTCAGTGAGTACACTCAAAGTCAGAAATATCCCTCAAAAGGGTACTTTCAATCCTCAAAAAGGATACTTTCTATCCTTTTTTAAAGTTCACCCGGCGTCACCCTTTTAAAAGGGTAAGTCAAATTCAGTACATTTTCGATACCCTTTTAAAGGGTGACGACGGGTGAACTTGAAAAAAGGATACTTTTTACTTTGCGTGTATGGTAGACTACTTTACTGAAGTGTTGAGATATCCTGGGTAATCCAATGACTCCCTAGATTTAAGATTTTAAAGGTCTTGGGACCAGAGAGCTCAGAGCTGAAAATATTTTTCTATGATTTTTCAGGATGTTTTTACGTTACATATCCAAAAATAGTGAATATCTGTCAACAGGATTTCAAAATATAATTCATTCACGAAAAAAACGGATTTCGGTAGATTTATCAATATAAAAATACCTCGCTTCAATTATATCGAAATAAATTCTCTATTTTTTCAGGACGTGTTTATGATCATGAGTTTATTATATGATTTATGTTCAAATAATGAAGCGAATTTCGCTATATTTTTTTCAAAAGCTATATCTTGGAATCCTGTACATAGATATTTAGAGCCCTTTAAGTCAGCAAATAATGTTTTAAATTGATATTTTTGTCAATCAGCAATGTTTTTCTTTTTGAAATATCTTGATATTTTCACTAAAATTCCAAACTATTCTTTGGACCACCCTTTTTTCAGATAGGGGGGAACGGGTCCAATAATTTTGGCTGAAAAATTTCCCATACCAAATTTGAGCCAAACGGGAGTACTTTTGATCTGGATCCAGCTGGTTTTTTGAATGCAAATTGAACGAGGTAGCCTAAAAAATAGAAAATAGAAAGTGAATAAATTTGTCTCAATTTTTGGAATAAATAAATGCATCGTGCTGCAAAAGAAAGTCAGTTTTGCGTTAGCGTTCAAACGGACTGGAAAAGATGGGCTCGTTCAGGTTGTTGCCGATCTACTTGACGGTATATCTTGTAGTTATTGGGCAGGTAAGTAATGTGAAGTCAATATATGATTACCTTTGTTGAACCATCATTAAACCTAGGTCGCAGCTGGTGGAACCTCCTCGGAAGAAACAGTTTCGGTGTCTTATGATGGTGTTTTCGGCGCTACTACGGTCAAAATGGACATTAACGAATTAAGGGCGATCTTGGCATCGTACAGAATGAATGTCAGAGATTTCAGTTTTTCAGCTGGAAATACACAGACGATTGTCGAGCTGGGCAAGCTGATGAAGATGTTTCCGTTGAAAGCAGCAAACGTGTTGATTAATTTTGTCGAAGCGGTGGCTGACATCGTATCAACTGGGAACGTTCCCACTCGTGAGACATTCGAGAACTTTGAGAAACCTTATCAGAAGTTGCAAAAGTTTTTCGCAAGTGATGCATCAATGTTTGCTCGTCAGCTCGACGTGCTGATTGGGTGTCCACCATCACGCGAGTTTGAGTCGATCTTTCAAAGCATAAACCACCAGATTGAGTACATCGCTCAGGCAATCCACCGCATCGACGAAGCCGTCGAGAGTGGCAAAGATAAATTAGAGTACGTCCAACGCCAGGCAATGGTTATTTCGAATCGTGTTATCAAATTGACCAAAATTATTGCAAACCAATTTACCCAATCTGTTGTGCAGTTGGCTGATCGAATTCAAGTTGCAAACGTTCTCGCAGCTGAGACGTTATTAGTGAATAGTACATTGCAAGCCGTAGATGGAATCATAAACTCAACGCGATCAACGGTTCTCAACGCGAGTATTTCTGCCCTTGACGCGTATGTAGCAGGACAGCAGAGTATCAGGACGAATCTCAGTATTTCAATTGGACAGTTGTCGGTTTACAAGAACATCAGAGTATTGGGCCATTTGTCTCACGAGATTGAAGAGTCGTACAATCATTTGTATCACTATTTGCATGGTCAGAACCATTCAGACATCGATCAAATCAAGCAATACTATAACAAGACTGTTGTAAACTCTGAAATTTCAATCAACAAAACAACGGAAATACTGCTTGACACTGCACAACGCACAGTGCTAGAGTTTATCGACTTTTTCCTAGAAGGTCGATTTTCCGACCAGTGCCTGGCGGAGCATCAATATCCGTTAGTAGTGACATACTCAAAGTTCACATCAAGCGTTACCGAATGTCTTGACCAGGAAAAGTCGTTCTGGAACCAAACCGTTCAAGCGTTCAACGCTAGCGTGAACCTTCTTCAGTCCAGCACCAATGAGGTGGCAGCAAGTATCGCCCGATGTGCAGGTTTCGCAAGTTGTGTAACACCTCCGCCGCCACTACCACAACCCGTCGCAAGATCTCTATCGTGTACCGGTGGTCTAAATCCTTCAATTGATGCATTATTTCTTGCTAGAACAAAGGCTTGTTTGAAAACGGTAAGCTACTGTTTGACCTGATTAAAAATATACTAAACTAATTCCATTTCTCAGAATCTATGCGACATGCATCGCATCGTCGGCATCCTAAAACCTCAGTTCGAGCAGGTCGATCGACTGATCAAGTTGGACGTTGACGCGAGTATGTTTCGTTTGGAGAATTGCCTGAAGACGCGATTGAGCGAGTTGGTCGCAGAGCTGAGGAGTACGCGGGCTTCGTTTCGAGCGTGCATGAAGCAGATCGACGAGTGCCCTGTGGAGGAGATTTGCGACGACCACAATGAGTCCGACTGGTACGGAATCGATCACGGTCAAAAGGGTCCTGGCAGTGGAGAAAAGGGCGACCGGAATGATTCTGGGGAAGACAGTCACGAGAAGGAAATGGTTGGGCAGGGGGTTTCAAGTTTGTCAGTCGATTAAATGGAAAGCAGCACACAACATTTTAAAATAGATTTAATTTCTTTTTCTGGTGAAAATGGCCCTGACCAACTGATCCACCTAAAATAACTGTTGTTCGATGTTCGTTAAAATAACTATGGGACGATCGCAGCATCTTAGTTTCTATATCCCATAAATTCCCAAGCGATAACAGCTCATTCGTATGCAAATAAGGGTAGCCGGCATGACTGGCGAAACTGGACGCATGCGAAACTAGTTCTTTGCTTTGAAAATAGTCAACCGCGGAATTAGAATGGTAATGGCTGCTCAAAACAGCTGATATATTATAGGTTCAAGATCTGTCTCTGAACCGTCTTCCACACTTAATTCGTTTGATCGTAACGGGAATTTTGCTAATAGTGATGCTCCGATCCAAACTGCACGATTATCAAAAGTAGGTTAGAATCACGATGATTTTGGATGTTTTGGGAATAAATAGTAGGAAATTTGGCGCGTGTTGCCAGTGAAGTTTTAACTGTTGGGTGTGGAACACCTTCCAGCAGACAGGGACGATGGCAAGCTTTAAGCTTTGGTTGGTTATTTCGGCGGCTTGTTTGGTGCAGGGACAGGTACGAACTAATTTTGTGAAATTATGTTTTTTTTTGATAATTTAATTATTACCTTCGATAGGCACTCCCTGATCCAGGTCTTAGCAGAGCTGCTCCACCTCCTCCACCAGCACCAGGTTCCTGCAATTTCTTCGATGTTGTGGATAGTTCCCCACTGGCAGCAAACATTCAAACCCTTAAGATGCAGATTCTTGGTTCAATTAGCTTTGTCGAAGCGTTCACCTTAGATCTCGCAGGGCAAACCGATAGACTTCCGACTATAGTGACAAGCATTAAGAGTGTTGGAACTCAGGCCCTTACAGTGGTGAAAAATTTCATGGAAACAATCGAGCGCATGGCATCGGATAGGACTGTGCCAGTTCCTGAGCTGCTCGAATTGTTTGAAAAGCCCTACAAAAATCTGAAAAAGTTTTCACCAGAGTTCTTCGAGCCTTTCATCAACGAAATCCGAGATCACATGGGGTGTACTGTGGCATATGATGTGCATACAATCGCTAAAGGAATTCTTCATCAGGCCAATCAAATTGCAACAATTATAGAACGCCTTGAAAAGGTTGTTAAGGACTCTTGCCGTCGTCAGAAGGATATGGTGCAGCTGGTGCGAGTTCTATCGAATCGAGTGGAGAAAATATCCATAATAGTGACGGAAGCTCAGGCCCTTGCAGTAAATGCCGTTGATGGCATTCGCCAGGCTGCGCAACTGCTTATTACAGTTGACACTGCCCGTAATTCGACGAGAGATATGATAAAGTTTAACCGAGATGGTCTACGACAAATTGCGGCTATGATTCGAGATTCTGCTACCACGAATTTCATTTCTGGTCTAGAATTTATTAAAGCCAATTTTAGTACGTCCATCCATCAACTGGCTGTTTTCGATACTAGCCGTAAGCTTTCCAAATTGGCGAAAGAGTTTGACCATGAGTACGTTCAGTTGTTCAAATTTCTTCAGGATCAAAACAGCACCGGAGTAGCTGATATTAAACAATACTATCGTCGTATCGTAAAAAATATTGAAGCCTCAGCCAAAAAAGTGTCTGAAAAATTTCTGGATTCAGCGTCCCGCACAGCACTCAAGCTGGTTGACATTGTCCTGGAACGTGGCCCCGACTCTGACCCATGCTTCACTCAGTTTACACCCCAAGTAATGATGCCATTCAGTGCACTTTCTGAACGTATTTTCGCGTGCACCACAATGGAGCAACCTCGCTGGACCGCAGTTGTTGCAGCAGTCAAATCAAGTATTGATCTTTTGAACATCACCTATGACCAACTTGTAATGAACATCGCAGGATGTGCTAGATATACAAACTTTGCCACTGATAGTTCACACTACCTTGAGGCCAAGGCCTGTTTGAAAACGGTAAATTTTTCGAGTTTTAACCAGCCAACTCACTAACATTTTCATTCAATTGACAGAATCGGGAGGATTTCAACCACACAGTAAAGATTCTCCAGCCTCAGTTGGAGGCCATCAACAATGCGATCAAGCTGGACGTCGACGTGAGCATGTTCCGTGTGGAGAACTGTCTGGCGAATTTCCTGCACGATAGTGTGGCGCAGATGAAGGTTACCCGCACGCTGATTGAACGATGCGCCGGAAGGGTTGACGACTGCCCGCGTAAGAATCGCGACGACGACGAAAACGATTGGTACAACCGGTACAACCTGAAGAGTGGATTTGTCGATGAAAGTGACGAAGCAACCAGCGCAGAGAACGTGAATGTAAGGTTGTACAAGAACGACTCAAAGCAGGAGAATTTCGAGGAAGAAGTCAGCTACGAGATCAACAGTGAGGAGGAAACGATTAACGATGAACAGACGGTTCAGGATCCGAATTCGGAAATTGTTAAAGAAGTTGTTGTTTAATACGGAAATAAAGTCGATAAAGCTTATCAATAAGACTTAAACAAACCTTATTTACATTGTATTACTATTCGTAACAATGGTGCTCATCACCTGAATATTTTTCAGGTTAAGAGTGCATTTTAATAAAGATATCACCTCCATCGTTATTAATCGTGCCCCTTGAGTAAACTGCTGAAACGAAAACTCCAGTTTACAGTGAAATCGACGCTGTCATGCCATCTTGTCGCACGTCACTTCTTGGCGTTCCGAGAAAAACGTGTTTTAATGTTTGACCTAGAATAAACAAAAAACGCACTGTAAACAAAAACAAACACTTTTTGCGCATTGTTTGATCGTTTCGAAATGTAGTAGAATTTGGTTGTCGGAGTCTCGAGTTAAAGTTAAAAAAAAATTACGGTTGTCGGGCATGTACGTGTGTCAAACGCATGGGGCGTGTCAAGACGACTGCGCACGGATTTTTTTTTGTTTCCATTGAATATTTCGGGATTGAAATCGATTTATCAGTAGTGCGGTGCCTGTGTGGACGCGCAGTCCTGCTTTTTCGTGTTATTTTCGTCTCTTTTGTGTCGCTTTTTGTGTACATGGGGTGATTGGTTTTCTTCTTCTTCTTTTTCATTTTTTTAGTTCGCGCGTTCGTTGGCCGATGAGTTTTTGTTCTCTTTATATAGTTTTCGACAGAAACGATCCGATTTTTGTTTTTTGAGACAAGCAAGTCGTATTGCTGGATTACGTCGACGAATATGTTTTAAGGCTCATGATATAACATAATTTTAATGGATGAAGCCCTTCCTACATCACCGTTGATCGGAAGGCACGCCGACGGAGAATTTCTGGAGAATCGCGGTTGAATTAATACTATATTTAAATCCCTAGATAGCTATCTTTCCGCAGCCGGCTGCCTAAGATTTTTAAAAATTTCAACCGATAAACAAATTGCTTATGTTTGCATCACCTACCACAGTGAATCCTGACCTCATACCCATCTTACTAACCCCTCAAAACTCATGTAATACTTTGTCGGAGACGCAGCCGATTTAGCGGTCCCATCACTCAAGTATCGGCTAACATTCCCATCCACTTCCCCGTGTCTTATCTCTGGTCGTGGCCGGCGTCGGTATTGATCAGCACGATAGGGACCTTTGAAAATTGCGAAGGGGTGATGATTGGTTCCTACTTTTCATCTGTGGTCCACGGAGCAATGTTTGGGGGTCCTGGTCAATAACAAAGTAGCAGCTACGGGTAGACACCAATGCTATGCTATGCTAATATCTCGGGATTGAAATCGAATTTTGGAGTTCTTTAAAAGTCAAAAGGTCAGAAATTGTGAGCAGCGATCTTAACTCAATTGGGCCCAAAATCGACGTGCGACTAGATTGCACGACAACGACGAAATGATGCTCATAATCCATAATAAACCCGTTCATAATTTACAACATCTTCTCTCACCTCCATCGAGCTTTCCCTTCAGGGAAAGAGCCAAACTCGGTCAAATACTGCAACACGGCTTTCGCGTCTGCTGAAAAGAGAAGGCAAAAATTGTGTAAACATAAAGAGAAAAAATCCTACCGAGATTCACCTGAACGTCTTCTAGTTGCCAGTGAAATCTTCATTTTGAACCGTCTCCTAAGAAAATGCATCATAAAAAAAGATAGTTGTGCTTACACGAATGCTGACCAAGCAGTCAGTTTTCACCTCTGTGGGGTGTAAGAGAGATCGGAATTCCCTTTTTCTGTTTATTTACGGAAGAAAAATCATCAAAATTCATGTCATCCTCTTTTTAGTGATAAAAGACGAGCACGAGAAGATTTGCGTGAAACGTTGTCCTCAGGGGTAACTTTTGCCCCTGATCACGAATCCGAGATCCGTTTTTTGATATCTCGTGACGGAGGGGCAGTAAGACCCCTTAGATTTTTAAACATGCGAAAAAAGAGGTGTTTTTCAATAATTTGCAGCCTGAAACGGTAATGAGATAAAAATTTGGTGTCAAAGAGACTTTTATGTAAAATTAGACGCCTGGCTTAATGGCGTACTCAGAATTTCGAAAAAGCGTATTTTTCATCGAAAAAACACTTAAAAAGTTTTAAAAACCTTGCCATATTCCGTACACAACTATTATATATTTGGAACATGTCATTTTTAAGGGAAATTTAATGTACTTTTTGTATCTACATTAACCCACATGAAAACGGAGAATGCAAAAGAGTTTAATCTTAATCAAACGTTTTTTTTGTTTTAAAAAGTATAAAAAAATTGACAATAGTGGTTTATTTTGGTCATATTTCTTGACGTTAAAAACTGAATGTTGCTCTTATGCGTGGAGTTAGTAACCTGACATAAAAGCAATGAACGATTTAATAATTTAAAGGAAACCCCCGAATCGACCGACGAATTCTAGATTGAGAAAATCTTGAAATCTACATCCTTCGGGAATGTTTTAGGTATTTTTAAGGACTATTGAGAAAAAATAGATGTACAAAAAAACATTGTTTTACAAAAAAAAATACCAAAATCCGCATATTTTTTTCATTTAATTTTTGCCGACGAGTTTTGATTTTTTTAATTGTGATTTTTGTAAAAAAAAAAACAAAATTGACCTCATTTTTTTGTTAAATCGAGTTTGCAATTTGAAGAAATTTACAATTTATTTGGTTAAGTGCACCGTTTTCAAATTCAAATTACTTTTTTGGATCGCTAATAACTTTTAAGGATCGAATTTTATAGCTTTGTTATATTCTACAAAGTTGTAAATAATTAAATCTTCACACGAGAATCTAATTTTTGGGAATATTTGGATGGAAGTGAATTTCCGTGCAGAGCACGTAAGAAAATTGGGGTTTTCATATATTTTATTGTTTTTTACAAACTTCACCTTCGAGTATCAATGAGTGAATGTGGACCGATTTCGCTCATATTTGGCCCAGAATCCTATAACAGCTCGAGGAACAATATTCAGCTTGTGTAACGAAGTTTTGAGAAAAAGTCCCATATTCTGGTCACCCTAATGATTAGCCTTTGCCTTTTTTGCCTTCCTCACCTTACTGTTAAACCTTAAAATCACTCGAAAAATGAACTTTTTAATTAGACCTCCTAGACCTAGCATCATTTATACATATCGACTCAGAATCACCAGCTGAGCAAATGTCTGTGTGTTTGGCTGTATGTAGACATGTGTACCGAATTAATGTCACTGGAATAACTTTGCCGATTTTGACCGTATTGGCCTCATTCGATCCTATTGAAATTTTTAAGATTTCGTTAAGTACATCAAAAGTTATGCTTTAAAAACTGCTGCATATAAATTTCACAATTTGTAAAAAGGATGGTTTTTGCATGAAAAGCAAAAGCGTGACATTGCGTGTTAAAAGCATAGGGAAATCGTGACAAAGGAGGGTGGAGTAAATTTTGGCTGACACCTTATCCACATCCACGTAGACATTTTTTTGAAAATTTTAGACTCACCCAACTCCCTTGCGGACAATTGTTCATGCAGAAAATATGTTTATGGAGCGTATACAATCACTAAGAGAGCGTTCTTTTATTACCTAATGCAAAAAAAAAAAAGATTTTTTGACCCCCTCTCCCCCCTTGTATCAAAATTTCCATATAAATTTTAAAAATTTTGTATGGAGCGTAACACGGCCTCAGAACCCCCCCTCCCCCCATCTGCGTTACGTAATAAAAGAACGCTCCCTAATACCCCCCTCCCCCCCCCCAAAATTATCCACGTGGACAATGCCTTAAGGGATCCACTCAGCTGTCAAAATAGCTTGCACAAAAAATATAGCCTGCTTTGATCGAGCAATGTATACATACATCATTGGGAAGGAAAAGTAGTGTTTTTTTTATTGCTTTTTTTTTCGGCCAAATGATGTTTGTGGCTTAAAATCGTAGAGAATAGGAAAAAAAACAAGAAATTTTGTAGGGACAACATTTTTATTGCACAATTTAACAGTTTCTGCAGAGCAGACCTTAAATTAGTCATTTTAAATTGAAAATAAAACAAAAAAAAATCGTGTCTACAACAAAATCACCAAAATGGCATATACATCATATCGTATCATTTTTTTTTACTCATCACTTATTTTTTTTAGGACCTCTTAGGTGCTGAGATCACGTTAGCGGAGATCCATGAACAATGTGGACAATTTAGGGGGGTTGGAATTACTCTATAAATAAGAGAAAGGCACCAACCACCTAAAGGTGGATCAAGTAACATATTTTTCGAAAATTTCCTACAACATTGATTGGATGATTGGACCACTGGTTGCTGAGATACAGTCGATAAAAGAAAAAGAAACTGACTTTCAATGTTGAAATATTAAACATTTATGAAATTTTCCGATCTTTTTGAAAACAATATTTAGAATTATTAGCAATATTAACATTTCAAAAATATTGAAATATTGAAATTTATGAAAAAAGTTTAACTTATCGTATGTTGAAAAACAACAATAACCATTTCGACTTCTTTTTAAAATTTTGGACCCATCTTTTTTTATAATTCACAACTGATTTGAATGTTTTGGTGGTGTTTTAGATCTAATTCTGTCTAGAGGCAAGGTAA